>NC_080622.1:4753189-4775689 GCF_027887145.1 Ammospiza caudacuta
CCATCCATCATCCATCCATCCATCCATCCATCATCCATCCATCCATCCATCATCCATCCATCCACCCACCCATCCATCCATCCACCCATCCACCCATCCACCCATCCATCCATCCATCCATCCATCCATCCATCCATCCATCCATCCATCCATCCATCCATCCACAGTGTCCATCCTGCTGCAGACGTTCCATCCCCGAGTGGGGCTCTGGGGCTGAGCCCCAACATTGTCCCGTTCTGGAGCCCCCGGGGGCGGAGGGGACGGGAGGAGTTGGGTTTGTGGGGTTCTCCACGCCCGGGGTGTTCTATCCCCAATAAAATGTGGGGTTCATTGCCGTGGAGTGCCAGGAGATGGGTGTGTGAACCACGGGATTTTATGGGATCAGACTGAGCCAAAGCCTGTGCGAGCAGGAGGCTGCTCCTGTCACCCATGCCAGTGTTCACTCTTGCTTTCCCAGCAGGAAATGCCCCAAAATCCACCTGAAATTCCCCAAAACCCGCCTGAAATCCCCCAAAACCCGCCTGAAATCCCCCAAAATCCGCCTGAAATTCCTCAAACTCCGCCTGAAATCCCCCAAACTCCACCCAAAATCCCCCAAAACCCGCCCGAAATCCCCCAAAATCCGCCCGAAATCCCCCAAAATCTGCCTGAAATCCCCCAAAATCTGCCTGAAATCCCCCAAAATCCGCCTGGAATCCCCCAAAACCCGCCTGAAATTCCCCAAACTCCACCCAAAATCCCCCAAAATCTGCCTGAAATTCCCAAAAATCCACCTGAAATGCCCCAAAATCCACCTGAAATCCCCCAAAATCCGCCTGAAATCCTCCAAAATCCACCTGAAATTCCCCCAAATCCGCCTGAAATTCCCCCAAATCCACCTGAAATTCCCCAAACTCCGCTTGAAATTCCCCAAACTCCACCCAAAATTCCCTAAAATCCGCCTGAAATTCCCCAAACTCCAGGAGCAGAGCCCCAGGTGTGCTCCCCCAATCGGGATTTTCTGGCTGGAAAACCTGCCTGGGCTGTTTCCCACAGGATCCAGGGCCCCCAGGGGACTTTTGGTGCTCCAGGGATTGGTCCTGGGCTGGAGGAAGGGTTGGGAATCTCAGCTGCTCCCAGTTTGCTCCCAGTTTGCTCCCAGTTGCAGCTGGGGTGCAGGTGGAGGAGGAACTCCATAAGGAATTTCCCAGCTCCTCAAACACATCCCGGTGCTGAGGGATTCTGAGGGCAAAGGACACAGAATTCCAGGGAATTCCAGAATTATCCCGTTGTTCTCCTTGGGTGACTCCAAACTTTCTGCTTGGGGAAAAAAAAAACAAAAAACAAAAAACAAAACAAAACAAAAACAAAAAAAAAAAAACCAAAAAAAACCAAAAAAACAACAAAAAACCCAAACTTGGATTTTCCTCTTTATTAAATCCTGGATTCCAGTCCAATCTCTGAGCCCTGAGAAATCCCAGCAGCTCCTTGTGCCACGGGGGCATTGCCATGGCTGGGTTTGCTCCTTGCATGGAATGGCCCCAGTGGAAGGTTGAGGAATTCCAGAACCCAAAATTTGCCGGTTTTACCTGGGAAGTTGGGGCTGCTGGGTGTGGGTTGGAATCCTGAATTCCCAGCAGGCGAAGAACACATTCTGGAAGGGTTAACCCAGCTGGGATTGGGATGAGTCCATGGGAATGGGATCGTGGATTCCTGCTTTTCCATGGAATGGCCTCAGTGGAAGGTTGAGGAATTCCAGAACCCAAAATTTGCTGGTTTTACTGGGAAATGCTGGGCTGGGAAGTTGGGGCTGCTGGGTGTGGGTGGGGATGGCTCTGCTGTGCGTTGGCATGGGAATCCTGAATTCCCGTCAGACAAAGGACATTTTCTGAGGGGTTAACCCAGCTGGGATTGGGATGAATCCATAAGGAATGGCCTCAATGGAAGGTTAAGGAAATTCCAGAACCCAAAATTTGCTGGTTTCACTGGAAAGTGCTGGGCTGGGAAGTTGGGGCTGCTGGGTGTGGGTGGGAATCCTGAATTGCCATCAGGCAAAGGAAGGGTTAACCCAGCTGGGATTGGGATGGATCCCTGGGAATGGGATCGTGGATTCCTGCTTTTCCATGGAATGGCCTCAGTGGAAGGTTGAGGAATTCCAGAACCCAAAATTTGCTGGTTTTACTGGGAAATGCTGGGCTGGGAAGTTGGGGCTGCTGGGTGTGGGTGGGGATGGCTCTGCTGTGCGTTGGCATGGGAATCCTGAATTGCCATCAGGCAAAGGAAGGGTTAACCCAGCTGGGATTGGGATGGATCCCTAGGAATGGGATCGTGGATTCCCACCTTCCCCTGGCCCTATCCTGGCAATCCTTTGGTTGTGTTGGGTTTGTGGCGGGAGCTCCCTGAGCGAGGCCTTCCCTGGAGATCAGGAAGCTTTTGGATTCCCATTGAATGGCAAAATTGGGGAAAAAAAATCATCCCTTTCCCTGCTTTATCATCCTCCAGTTTTCCCAGAATCTCTTCCTGGTTACACAGTGTCAGCCTGAAGCCAGCTTGGGATGGCTCCAATTCCCGGTGCTGTCGTTTGGGAGGAGGGAATTGGATCCAGGAATTCTGGTTTTGTTTTCCCAGTGGGGAGGAAGATCCAGGGATCCTCTGGGATAAAAGGAGCTCTGGTCAGGCTTCCCAAAGCCCTTTTCAGGAAACAGGAGCTCCCAGGGAGTGGATCCCCAGGGAAAAAGCCCAAATCCAATTCAGTGATGTTTGAGTGCCTCCTTTGCCCATCCTGGCTGGGAGGATCATTGGGAAGGTTGGGGCAGGAGCAGGGAGGGATTTCATCCCTTCCCAAATCCCCACCCAGCCCAAACAGGGATGGAAGGGCCCGAGGACAAGGGGGAGGATGGAAACAGGTGCTGAAAATCCAGGGAAATGGAGAAATGAAGGAATTTGCCGCTCTCCTGTGCCCTCTGCGTTTTCCATGGACGCAGCCTGGAATAAATCATCCCCGGGCCCATCCCACCCCCTCATTAGCTGATAAATCCATGGAAACGAGCATGCAATTAAAGCTAATTAATCCTTTCCCCCTTTGGAAACCAAATTGTTCCATTTTATCCAATAAAGGCAAACTGGGGGGTTCCAGTGCTGGAATTCCCAGGCTCCCACAGCTCAGGGGTGGAACGGGGCCCTGGATGTCGGGGATTGGGGGATTATCGGGGTGTTTTGCGGGGATCTGACATTTTCCATCTGCTCCAAGCCCTGTCCAGCCTGGCCTTGAGCACTTGCAGGGTTGGGGCAGCCCCAGATTCCCGGGATGATCTGTGCCAGGGAGGGCTGGAGTGAGGACAGGGCTGTTCCTCTGGCCGAGGAATCCCAAATGCCCAGGCTCAATCTCCCGTGTTTTGGTTTAAAACTGTGTTTTAAACTCCCATGTTTTGGTTTAAAACCATGTTTTCCTTTCCCTGGGATTCTCCATCTCCCGGATTTCCCATGTGGTGAATGCTCCAAGCTCTCGTTAATTCCTTAACGAGGCCCCAAGTTTGTCCCCATCCCGTTCCTGCTGGGACACCCTCAGCCCTGGGGATCCACAGTGGGATTTGGGCTACTCTGGGATTGGGCTCAGGCGGATCAGGGGGTTTGGGACAGCCAGAATCACTCTGGATGCTCCTTCTGCAGGGCCAGCCCACGGGTGGCATCTCCCAGGCCTTGGCATCTCCAGGGAATGTTCCCAGGGAATGCTCAGCGTCTCCTCAGGGCTCTGCCCCTGCTCCCCGTGCTCCTTGCTGGGACCCTTTGGCATCTCCTCCTGCCCCTTCCCTTGGTGCCTTTTTTGGGATTTTGGCGTCGTCGTTGGCATCCCTCGGTGTCTTCCTGGCTTCTTCCTTGGCATCTTCTGTGGCATCTTCATCCACATGCGGATGAATGTGCCCAGCGGATCCCTGGGCGCATTCTCTGGGCACAATCCCTTAGCACATTCTCAGATCCCTGGGCACATTCCCTGGGCACATTCCTGGATCCCTGGGCACCATCCCTGGGACCCCGGGCACATTCCCTGGGCACATTCTCTGGGCACAATCCCTTAGCACATTTTCAGATCCCTGGGCACATTCGCTGGGCACATTCTGAGATCCCTGGGCACCATCCCTGGGATCCCTGGGCACATTCCGTGGGCAAATTCTGCCCTGGGATCCCTGGGCACGTCCCGGGACCCCTCGGGACCCTCTCCGTGCCCCGGGCCCGGCCATCCCGAGGCCGCTCCGCGGTGTTTCGGCACTGGGAGGGGCGGCTCCCGGCGGCCCCGGGGCTCGTTTTTGGGAGGGAGAGAGTTAAAATTCCAGGGGAGGGAAGGAGCTTCCATGAATGAAGACAAAGTTTGGCGGGGGGCCAGCAGCGGGGGAGGGGGAGCGGGGAGGGGGCGGCCGAAATCCCAGCGAAAATCAAACCACCCCCCCCCCCAAAAAAAGAAAAAAAATCCAGAGCCAATTCCATGTCGGGAAGCGCCAAACCGCTCACGACCGGTTTTTTTTTTTTTCTTTTTTAATTTTTTTTTCATTCAAAAAAAATTTTTTTTAATTCCTTTTTTTTTTTTTTTTTTTTTTTTTTTCCTCCTCTCCCTTCTCTTTTTCCCTGCCCCCGCGAGGCATCATGGGAAAAAAGTCAGCATCCCCCCTTTTCTTTTGTTTAATAAAACAGAACGCGCATGATTGGCAGGGAAGGGCCCGCTCGGAGCGCGGCTCCGGCTCCGGCTGCGGCTGCGGCGGCTCCGATGGAGCGCGGGGCCCGGCCCGGCCCCGGCCGCCCCCCGCTCCCGCTCCTGCCCCCGCTCCTCCCTCGCTTTCTCGGCAGCTCGAGGCAGCAGCGGCGGGAGTACCGGACCTGTGAGTATCCGTCACACCGTGCCGGGTTCGTCAGGCAGTCCGCGCAAAAGGCTTCCTTAAGCTGATTTTTAATTTTTTTTTTTTTTGGTTTTTTTTGTTTTTATCGTGGTTTTATTTTGTGTCTGGAGGGAGTGTTTTAAGGAGGAAAGGAGCGCCGGTTTGCTGTCGGAGCGGATCCGTGATTCCCTTCTCGCTTCCCTCCCCCCTTTCCCCACCATCGCTATTCCCCTGGAATTCTCCCATCCCACCCTCCCTGCCGCCGCCTGGACGGGGGGTGGCAAAAATCCCGAAAAGCCCGGCCGTAACAATGCCTGGCATCGGTGTCACCCCTCCCCTGCCCCCGGCGATCGATCGAGTGATCGATTGGGCCGCGCACTGGTGATCGATGGCCCCGCCGAGCCGCACAAAGGCAGCGCCCGCAGTCGAGGAAATCGGGAAGCGTTGTTATATAAGGGAGCCTGGGAAGTCTGCGTCATCCCGGATGGGGAGGGGGCCGGGCGCTCCCTCCTCCCCCCGCCTCCCATCCCAGCGCTTTTTATTGGATTTTCTGTTCCCAGCTGGATTTGCCCTAAACGGGCCGTCCCAGGCAGATGTGCTGGAATTTTTATCTTTCTTTAAGAGTTTGTGGAGTTCTGGGGTCTTTCCCCCCTCCCATTTCAGGGCATAAAGCAGTTTCTGGAGTTCCTGCTCTCCTCACACATGCCAAAATCCTGGGGTGGGATGAGGTGTGAGGTTTGTGGTGCTGGACCCGGCCCTGGCATTCCCTGCTCCTGAGAAGTGGAGTTGGACAAGAGCACAAACTTAGGGAAGGGAAGCACTTCTGGGAGGGAGGGTTTTCCTCCTTTCCTGCTTTTCCTGCTTCCCATTGTTAGTTTTGTACTTGACCCGGAGCTGCAGAATGTGAGGACATCCCGAGCTGGGGGTGCTGATCTGGAATCCAGGAGATCCAGGGTCTGGGAGATCTGGAACTGGGGGAATCCAGGGTCTGGGAGATCTGGAATCCAGGAGATCCAGGGTCTGGGAGATCCAGAATCTGAGAGATCCGGAATCATGGGGATCCAGGGTCTGGGAGATTTGGAATCTGGGAGATCCAGAATCTGAGAGATCCATGGTCTGAGAGATCTGGAATCAGGGGGATCCAGGGTCTGAGAAATCCAGGGTCTGGGAGATCTGGAATGTGGGAGATGGGGAGCTGGGGGGATCCAGGGTGTGAGAGATTTGGAATTGGGGGGATCCAGAGTCTGGGAGATCTGGAATCAGGGGATCCAGGGTCTGGGAGCTCTGGAATCAGGGGATCCAGGGGCAGGGAGCGCTGTCCCTGTGCTGGGATCCGGGAACAGCAGCAGAACTCCTGGAGCAGTTTGCTCTGTAGGAATTCCCACCCTGCCACATCCCAGTGCCCGCTCCCGTCCCTGCCCAAATCTTTCCTCGTATTCCCGTTCCCTCCTGGGAGCAGCCGTGTCCCTTCTGGGATGGCTCTGGGATCGTTTTTGGGGCTTCTCTGCTGTTCCTTTAATCCCGGTGCTCCTCCTGCTCCGGAGAAAATCCCCGTGAGCCGCCCTCACCCTCCCGTACCTGCTCGGGATTCCTGCCGGGCATTCCTGGAGCAGCAGCCTTGGGAGCTGCAGGGTTTTTGTTCTTTTCCCCTTCCCGGATCCCGCTGCCGCCGCCGAGCCGTTAAATCCTAATTACCTTTTTAGGTGATTATCCTTTTCCTGGCGTTCCCTGGGAATGCCGGCCCTGGGAGCCAGCCATTTTGTGTGCCGTGCCGAACGCGCGTTTGACGGCGGCGTCGGGATGGGCCGAGCCCAGATGGGAGCGGAGCCCCCGGAGCAGGGCTGGGGCCGGGTGGCTCCGGATGAGCTGCCAGCCCTGTGGAATCCCCATGGGATCGGCCGGGATTGACACCAGATCCTGGGATTTGGGGGGGTTTGGGCACCGGGAGTGTGCCCAGCTGAGCTGGATCTCACCAATTCCTGATCCCGGGGAAACGAGACTTCATTGGGATTTGGATGGGTTTTATTCCATCAGTCTTGTATCTGAGTGGTGTCCTGGGTTTGGAGTGAGCAGGATGGTGCTGGAGCACCTCGGCTCCGGGGACGGATGTCAGGGATCACGTTGGGTTTGGATTCTGGGTTTCTCCCGGATGCCGTCACCGATGTCGGGATGTGCCGAGCCCAGATGAGCGCGGAGCCCCTGGAGCAGGGCTGGGGCCGGATGAGCTGCCAGCCCTGTGGAATCCCCATGGCATCGGCCGGGATTGACACCAGATCCTGGGATTTGGGGGGGTTTGGGCACCGGGAGTGTGCCCAGCTGAGCTGGATCTCACCAATTCCTGATCCCGGGGAAACGAGACTTCATTGGGATTTGGATGGGTTTTATTGCATCCAAATTTACGGGTTTATTCTGAGTGGTGTCCTGGGTTTGGAGTGAGCAGGATGGTGCTGGAGCACCTCGGCTCCGGGGACGGATGTCAGGGATCACAGAGTTGGGTTTGGATTCTGGGTTTCTCCCGGACGCCGTCACCGATGTCGGGATGTGCCGAGCCCAGATGGGAGCGGAGCCCCCGGAGCAGGGCTGGGGCCGGGTGGCTCCGGATGAGCTGCCAGCCCTGTGGAATCCCCATGGCATCAGCGGGGATTGACACCAGATCCTGGGATTTGGGGGGGTTTGGGCACCGGGAGTGTGCCCAGGTGAGCTGCAGGTGTTGAGTCTCACCAATTCCTGATCCCGGGAAAATGGGACTTCAATGGGATTTGGATGGGTTTTATTCCATCATATCTGAGTGATGTCTGGGTTTGGAGTGACCAGGATTGATCCCAGATCCTGGGATTTAGGGGGGTTCAGGCAGTGGGAGCGTGCCCAGGTGAGTTGGATCTCACCAATTCCTGCTCCCTGATCCCGGGGAATTGGACTTCAATGTGATTTGGATGAGTTTTATTCTGCCAGTCTCATATCTGAATGTCTGAGTTTGGCACGTGGATCCCTTGTGGGGGATCAGGGATTGTTCCTGGTGGATCAGGGATCCCTCGTGGCAGATCAGGAATTCCTCCTGGTGGATCAGGGATTGTTCCTGGAGGATCACTGGATCGCTCCTGGTGGATCAGGGGTTCACTCTTGGTGGATCAGGGATCACTCCTGGTGGATCAGGGATTGTTCCTGATGGATCAGAGATCACTCCTGGTGGATCAGGGGTTCACTCTTGGTGGATCACAGATCACTCCTGGTGGTTCAAGGATTGTTCCTCGTGGATCAAGGATTGTTCCTGGCGGATCAGGGACCATTCCTGGTGCTGGATCAGGAATTACAACCCCTCCATGAGCTCCGGAGGACCCAAGGCTGGAAACTGGTGCTGGAAGACCAACGAGGGGATTGACCCAACAGAAAACCCTCCAAGGAGGCTGGGAAGGAGCTGGGACCTCCCTGGATAAACCCTGGCTGGAATTAACTCCTGCTGCTGCCAAGTTCTGGACTCCATCGGGTAAATCCCAGGATATTTCATCTCTCCCTGGATATTCCCACTTCCTTCTGGAATATTCCTTCTTTTGACCCAACTCACTCGCTCCAGCCTTTCAAATCCTCCCGCCGAGGTTTTTTTGGGTTTTTTTTGTGTTGGATCTTTCCCCCTGTGGGCACCACATCCAACCTCCTTGGAAGAAGGGGCGCTGCTTTGTTTGTGCGCACCAAACCCGTCCTGCCGGGCCCCGTGGAGCAGGAGGAACGTGCCGGGGAGCGCGTGGTGCCACAGCAGGGACGGCACCCACAGAGAGCTGGGAATCACCACCAGGGCCTGGCCAGCACCCTGGCATTCCTGGAAAGCCCCCCCAGGTCTGTGCAGCCCACCCTGCCCATCCCACCCTGCAGCCCCTGCAATCTTGGCTGCCAAGATTCCACGCCGTGCATTCAGCTCCCGTTTTCCATCGGTTTTGCCACCGTTTGGGAGTTTGTTTCCAGCGAGGAGGATTTTTCAGGTGGAAGCTGAAGGGAGAGGCTGTTCCCTGGGATGTGCTGATCACCCGGGGCTGTGCCCGAGGGCAGCAGGGCCGGATGATCCGGTTTGGGATGTGCCGAGACCAGAGCCTGTCCGACCTCCAGACAATTCCCGGCCCTGGAACCATTCCTGCTCTTTGCTGTGGATTTCTGCATGGAACCAGGAGCTCTCCCCTGGCTTTCCCAGCGCTCTGGAAATTCCCAGCGGACCCTCCCCTTCCCCCTCCGGCCACAGGGCCCCATTCAGCACCGAATCCAAAGCCTCATTTAATTTTTATTGGATCTGCCTGAGCCTGGAGAACCTCTGGAGCGGATTAAATAGTGCTGGGCCCCATTCCCGGTAACGGCACTTGGGGTTTGTTGGGAGTTTGCCAGAGGGGAGGGCACTGGGAGACCACCTTGGTGATGGAGCAGGGACTGGGGGCATCTCCAGAATTCCTGCAGGATGCTTCCACCGCCTGGAGAGGGCTGGGGAGATCTGCAGGATGCTGGAGGGGACAAGCAGGATGTTGGAGCAGGAGATCCTGGCTCTCCCTGCTGGATCCCATCTCCACGCTCAGGTCAGCTGTCCGTGGGAGCTCCTATCCCAGGCAGTGTTGCTCCTGTGCATCTCTCCTGCTGCTGCTCTGGCCGTGCCCGTTGCTGGCACGGGCTGCAGCCGCAGCGCCGGGCGCGGCTCCGGGCGCTCCCGGGTGTCTGGAGCGTCCCCGCTCCCCCCGGGGTCACCGCTGCGGGACGGGGGCGGGAGCGGCTCCCCCGGCCTGCCCCGGCTTGCCGGGCTAAATTTGGGAGACGTGCGGAGAGACGGGATCGGCAGGTAGGGAAGAGCCCCAGGTGCTCCTTGGAGGCTCCGTCCGGCGTTTTTTGGGATCGTATTTGGGATTTCCGTGGGTTTTCCTGCTGCCCTCGTGCTCCCGCTGTCTCCAGTGGGACTGAACCCGTGTGCCGATGTGCACATGCATCGTTCCAGGGATTTGTACCCTCTGGAAGGGTTTATCCCGGGAGTGACTCGGAGCCGGGTCCTGGCAGGTGAGGAGCAGCTCCAGGTGCTCCCCAGGACACTTTCTGTTCCCTGCAGAGCAAGGAATTCCCTGTTCCCCAGCCGGCCACACGGAATTCCCAGCGACTCCCCGGGTGTTTGTCCTGGTCCCCGGGTGTTTGTCCTGATTCCCCGGGTGTTTGTCCTGGTCCCCAGCCCTGCTCCTCAGGGAAAGGCCTCGCCCAGCTGCTCTGCAGGTGGAGCTCCCCTGGCTCTTTGTTGTCAGAGCTGGTTCCTTATCAGCCTGGGAGCGGCGTTGGGATGGGCTCCAGGCCTGGGATGGGGTTGGGATGGGCTCCTGCCTCTTTTCCAGAGGGCATTCCTGCACCTGGAGCTGAGGTGGGAGGGCGGGGATGGACCTGCCTGAGCATTCCTGCCTGGAGAAGGCACGGTGGGGATTTCCTGGCGTTCCAGGGGCTTCATCCCAGCTCCCCTTCCTTGCTGAGCCCCATCCATGGAGTTTAGTCCCAAAGGAGGGATTGTGGTGCTGTTCTCAGGGACTGCACGGGCTTCAGAGGGGCAAACTCCTGACCTGGATGGGGACTTGGAAGGTTGGAGCTCTGTGAGGAGGTCAGAGCTCTCCAAGGGTTTGGAGCTCTGTGGGATTGGAGCTCCATGAGGAGATCAGAGCTCTCCGAGAGGTCAGAGCTCTGTGGGATTGGAGCTCTCCAAGGGGTTGGAGCTCTGTGGGATTGGAGCTCTCCAGGGGGTCAGAGCTCCATGAGATCAGGGCTCTCCTAGATGTTGGAGCTCTCCAAGGGGTTGGAGCTCTCCATGAGGTCAGAGCTCTCTAAGGAGATTGGAGCTCTCCAAGGGGTTGGAGCTCTGTGGGATTGGAGCTCTTCAAGAGGTCGGAGCTCTGTGAGAAGATTGGAGCTCTGTGAGATTGGGGCTCTCCAAGGCATCTCAAGGTTCTGTGAGATTGGAGCTCCACGACGAGATTGGAGCCTTCCAAGAGGTTGGAGCTCTGTGAGATTGGAGCTCTCCAGGGGGTCAGAGCTCCCGGAGGAGATCAGAGCTCTCCGAGAGGTCAGAGCTCGGTGATATTGGAGCTCTCCAAGGCGTTAGAGCTCCATGAGGAGATTGGAGCTCTCCCAAATGTTGGAGCTCCATGAGGAGATCAGAGCTCTGTGAGGAGCCCAAGCTGAGCTCAGGGGGGATCCCGGGGGGGTTCCCTGGCCCCCTTGTCCCTGACCTGTCCCTGTCCGTGTCCCTCAGGATGGACCGCATGACGGAGGACGCGCTGCGCCTGAACCTGCTCAAGCGGAGCCTGGAGCCGGCCGAGGAGCGCGAGGACGTGCTGGCCAAGAGGCTGAAGATGGAGGGCCACGAGGCCATGGAGAGGCTGAAGATGCTGGCGCTGCTCAAGCGCAAGGACCTGGCGGGGCTGGAGGTGCCCCACGAGCTGCCCGTGAAGCCGGACGGGATCAAGGGCTACGAGGAGAAGCTCAACGGGAGCCTGAGGCCCCACGGCGACGGGCGCGGCGCGGCCCGGCCGGGCAAGGAGAACATCAACGACGAGCCCGTGGACATGAGCGCCAGGAGGAGGTGGGTGCTGGCAATTCCAGGGTGGGGGGAGCTGGGTTGGGGGTGAAATGGGGTTTGGGGGGTCCTGGAGAGCCCCTTGTGGTGACACCGAGAGCTGGGGATGGTGGGATGAGAGGGAATGGCTTCCATGGACAGAGGGTGGGTGGGATGGGAAGGTGGCCACAGAGATTTGTGGATTCCTCATCCCTGGAAGTGTCTGAGGCCAGGCTGGAGCAGCCTGGGACGGTGGGAGGTGTCCCTGGAGGGTCCTGCTCAGAGCGAGGAGCTGCATCCTCAGCGGAATTCCTTGGATATTGTGCAATGTGAGGGTTCCAGCGGGGCACCAGCGTCACACACGGACACTTGGATGGGCACAGGAAATCAGCCCTGGCAATGCTGGGAATGCTCCACTCTGAGCTGAGAACTGAGGCTGGGAATGTCTCATTTTCCTGGATTTTCCCTGGGAATGTGCTCCACCTCTCCTCACCTCTGCCTGCCTTCCTGGCCCTGGCTCCTCTCCAGTGACTCTGTTGGAATTCTGCTCTCCCCTGCACAAAGGAAACCCAACAATTGGTGATTCCTCGTGGATGGATCCGTTTTACTTCTTGGATTTGGACTCTGGCTCTGCCTTGTTCCCCCGGTGGAATGTCAGTGATCCAGCCTGGATTTATTGGGATGCTCCTCAAAACAACCCCCAGGAGCTGCAGGAAGGACAGCCCTGACCCAGGAAAATCCCACCCAGATTGGAACTCCTGGCACTCAGCCTGCTTTGCCTCGGCCTCCTTCTCCTTGGGATGCTCTGGGATTTCTCTGCTGGAGCCCTGGTGCTTTGGAATATCCACAAAAGCAGCTGGAATGTTTGGGAGCAATCCCAGCTCTGAGCATCTCCCCAGCCCTGGAGCAGCCAAACCTGGGAGCTGGGATTGGCTCTGGGCTCCCTCCTGGGTGCTCAGAGTTTGGGATGAGAAATTCCACGGTGTCCCCTCACTGCAGGGACCTTCTGGGGAGCTGGAATCACCTCCACAATGGATTATCCCACACTTTTCCAAGGCTCTCCAGATGAAATCCAGGCTCTCAAAGGGCTTTCCTTGGACTCTCCTTGCCTGGATGGTCCCAGCTGGATCCTGCTGGACTCCACCACTGATTTTTGGTTTTATTTCTTTGCCCTGCTGCTCCTTTGGTTTCCCAGCCCCGTCATGGATCAGATGGATATTCATGCAGGTTTTCCTTCATGGAATGAGCTTTTCCAATAGATTTGGGTTGGGATAGGCTTGGAGTGGTGCTGTTAATGGAGGGGGGCTCAGCCCCTTCTCCACCACAGTGAGGATTCCAGGCTGGAGTATCCCTGGAGTATCCCTGGAGTATCCCTGCCACTCCCTCCCATCCCAGCACCAGGATACGCTCCTGGTTCCCACCTCGTTCCCAGGTGGGATTTGCAGCCCTGGAGAGGGAGGGAGTGCATTTGAGGGAGTCCTTCCCTCCTGGTGTCCATGGGAGCTGCACTGCTCTGGATCTGTGCTGGAATGAGGGGGATCCTGCTCCCAAAATCCCACATTGCTGATTCAGTGGGGCTCCCACATTCCTGCCTCACTGGGGCTCCCCAAATCCCAATTCCTGCCTCACTGGGGCTCCCAGATCCCCAGTTCCTGCCTTACTGGGGCTCCCCAATTCCTCCCTCACTGGAGCTCCCAAATCCCCAGTTCCTGCCTCACTGGGGCTCCCCAATCCCAATTCCTGCCTCACTGGGGCTCCCAAATCCCCAATTCCTGGGGGCTCCCCAATTCCTGCCTCACTGGGGCTCCCCAATCCCAATTCCTGCCTCACTGGGGCTCCCCAATCCCCAATTCCTGCCTCACTGGGGCTCCCAAATCCCCAGTTCCTGGGGGCTCCCCAATTCCTGCCTCACCGGGGCTTCCCAAATCCCCAATTCCTGCCTCGCTGGGGCTCCCCAATCCCAATTCCTGCCTCACTGGGGCTCCCCAATCTCCAATTCCTGTCTCAGTGGAGCTCCCAAATCCCCAATTCCTGCCTCACTGGGGCTCCCAAATCCCCAGTTCCTGGGGGCTCCCCAATTCCTGCCTCACCGGGGCTTCCCAAATCCCCAATTCCTGCCTCGCTGGGGCTCCCCAATCCCAATTCCTGCCTCACTGGGGCTCCCCAATCCCCAATTCCTGTCTCAGTGGAGCTCCCAAATCCCCAATTCTGCCTCACTAGGGCTCCCCAGATCCCCAATTCCTGGGGGCTCCCCAGTTCCTTCCTCACTGGGGCTCCCCAATCCCAATTCCTGCCTCAGTGGGGTTCCCAAATCCCCAATTTCTGCCTCATTGGGGCTCCCCAAATCCCAATTCTGCCTCACTGGGGCTCCCCAATCCCAATTTCTGCCTCACTGGGGTTCCCCCAGTCCCCAATTCCTGCCTCACTGGGGCTCCCAAATCCCCAATTTCTGCCTCACTGGGGCTCCCCAATCCCAATTTCTGCCTCACTGTGCCTCCCGCAATCCCCAATTCCTGCCTCAGTGGGGTTCCCCCAATCCCCAATTTCTGCCTCACTGGGGCTCCCCAAATCCCAGTCCTGCCTCACTGTGCCTCCCCCAGTCGCCAGTTGTGCCTCAGTGGGGTTCCCAGTTGCTGCCTCACCGGTCCCTGTCCCCCACAGTGACCAGGAGCGGGGCAGGCTGACGCCGTCCCCGGACATCATCGTCCTGTCGGACAACGAGGCCTCCAGCCCCCGCTCCAGCTCCCGCATGGAGGAGCGGCTCAAGGCGGCCAACCTGGAGATGTTCAAGGTGAGGGGACGGGAATTCCCTCCTGGAAAGGCACGGGATGAGGGGGGTGAAGGGTTTGGGGAGGGATGAAATGTTTGGGGGGTTGGGGAGGGATGAAATGTTTGGGGCATTGGGGAGGGATGAAATGTTTGGGGCATTGGGGAGGGATGAAGCATTTTCGGGCATTGAGGAGGGATGACACATTTGGGGAGGGATGAAACATTTGAGGAAGGATGAAGCATTTGGGGAACTGGGGTGGGATGAAGCATTTGGGGCATTGGGGAGGATGAAGCATTTGGGGGAGGATGAAGCATTCAGGGAGGGATGAAGCTTTTGGGACATTAAGGAGGGATGAAGCATTTGGGGCATTGAGGGATGAAGCATTTGGGGAGGGATTGAAGCCTTTTGGGGCATTGGGATGGGTTGAAGCTTTTGGGACATTGAGGGGATGAAGCATTTGGGGAGGGATGAAGCATTTGGGGTATTGGGATGAAGCATTTGGGGAAAGATGAAGCATTTGGGGTATTGTGGGAGGATGAAGCATTTGGGGCATTTCTCAGCCAGTTCCAGGTGCAGCCCCCCTGTTCTCACACCTGTGGTCCCAATTCCCACTTGGATTCACCTTTCCCCTTTCCCTTGCTCACGTCCTGCTGGGTTTGTGGGGGTTTCCAGGGGAAGAGCCTGGAGGAGAGGCAGCAGCTGATCAAGCAGCTCCGGGACGAGCTGCGGCTGGAGGAGGCCCGGCTGGTGCTCCTCAAGAAGCTGCGGCAGAGCCAGCTCCAGAAGGAGAACGTGGTGCAGAAGGTGAGGGCTGGGCACGGCTGGGATGAGGGGTGCCCACGGAGCCCCCACCCCACGTGTGGGATTCCCTGAATCCCCTCCTGGGAGTGCAAATCCCGTCCTTGGTGCCCCCCAGACCCCCGTTGTCCAGAACGCCGCGTCCATCGTGCAGCCGTCGCCCGCCCACGTGGGACAGCAGGGCCTGTCCAAGATCCCCTCCCGGCCTGGAGCTCAGGGCGTGGAGCCGCAGAATTTAAGGACATTACAGGTGAGAATTCCTGGTTTTTCCTGGAAAATGCTGATTTTGGTGGGTGCACACTGAGCTGAGGGGTTTTTCCTTCAATTCCCGGTGTTTGGGTTTGAGTTTGTCAGGAATTAAGACTCAGTGATCCTCGTGGAGATGGATATTCCATGATTTTCTGAATGTCCGGTGTCCCAGAGTGGGGTGAGGATGGTGGGAATTCTCCAAGGCCTGCAGCCTCCCTGCTGCTCCCAATGGAGAAATGTTTGCTCCATGGATTTCTGCTCTCCTTGACCATGGGGAAAAGGTCTAGAGTCCTCAAAAATCCAGGAGAGTTTGGGGAAAAATGAGGGATTTGGGGCCTCCAATGGGAAATAGGGATGTGCCAGCTTGAGATGGGGGAAAGGGCCGCAATCCTGTAAAATCCAGGAGAGTTTGGGGAAAAATGAGGGATTTGGGGCCTTAGAGATTAATGGGATTCTGGATAAGGAGGAACTCCATGGATCAGGGAATCAATGCTCCAAGTTTTCCCTCATTTTTCTCCGATTTCATCACCGAGCTCTGGGGCGATGTTTGTGGTTATCCTGAGCTGGTTCCTGTGATTTAACCCCCAATTCCTCCTGGATCCCCCCCAGGGCCACAGCGTGATCCGCTCGGCCGCCAGCTCAGCCCTGCCCCACATGCTGATGTCCCAGCGCGTCATCGCCCCCAGCCCCGCGCAGCTCCAGGGCCAGCGCGGGCCCCAGAAACCCGGCCTGGTGCGCAGCTCCACGCCCGGCATGAGCCCCGCCATCAACTACCAGCCGGTGGGTCGCTGCTTTGGGCTGGTTGGGCACTGGTTTGGGCTGGTCTGCGCTGGTTTGGGCTGGTTGGGCACTGGTTTGGGCTGGTCTGCGCTGGTTTGGGCTGGTTGGGCACTGGTTTGGGCTGGTCTGCGCTGGTTTGGGCTCATTGGGTGCTGGTTTGGGCTGGTTTGGGCCAGTTTGCGCTGATTAGGGCTGATTTCCACTGGTTTGGGCTGGTTTTCACTCATTTGGGCTGGTTGAGCACTGGTTTGGGCAGGTTTTCAGTGGTTTGGGCTGCCTGGGCACTGGTTGGTACCGGTTTGCGCTCAGTTTTTACCGGTTTGTACCGGTTTGGGCAGTAGTTAAGGCTGGTTGAGCACTGGTTTGGGCACTGGTGTGTACCAGTTTGTACTGGTTTGGGCCAGTTTGCACCAGTTTGGGCCGGTTTGCACGACCCCCATCCCAAGGCCCCACCTGCTCCACAATTCCCGGGACTCCCCAGCCCTTCTGTCCCCGCAACAGCTCCCGGTGCTCCAGGGGTCTGTGACCCTGGCACTCCCAGCAATCCTGAATCCCCACCTGATCCCAAATCCCCCACTGTGATCCCAAATCCCCACCTGATCCCAAATCCACACCTGATTCCAAATCCCCACTCTGATCCCAAATCCCCACTGTGATTCTGAATCCCCACCTCCTCCTAAATCCCCACTGTGATCCCGAATCTCCACCTGATCCTAAATCAGTGCCCTGATCCCAAATCCCCACCTGATCCCAAATCAAGTCCTGATGCTGAATTCCCCCCGTGATCCCAAATCCCCGCCTGATCCTGAATTGGTGCCCTGATCCTGAATTCCCGCCCTGATTCCAAATCCCCACCTGATCCCAAATTTGTGCCCTGATCCTGAATTCCCCCTGTAATCCTGAATCCCCACCTGATCCTGAATTCTCACCCTGATCCCAAATCCCCACCTGACCCCATACCTCTCCCCCGCAGCAATCGGGCTTGTCGGTGCTGTGCCAGCGCTCGTCCTCCTCCACCATCTATATGAACCTCACATCCCAAATCTTCACCCTGACCCCAAATTCCCCCCATGATCCCAAATCTCCACCATGATCCCAAATCCCCATCAGATCCAAAATTCACGCCCTGATCCCAAATCCCCCTGGTGATGCCAAATCCCCACCTGACCCCATATCTCCCCCACAGCAATCGGGCTCGTTGGTGCCGTGCCAGCGCTCGTCCTCCTCCGCCATCTACATGAACCTACCATCCCAAATTTTCACCCTGACCCCAAATTCCCCCCATGATCCCAAATCTCCACCATGATCCCGAATCCCCATCAGATCCAAAATTCACGCCCTGATCCCAAATCCCCCTGGTGATGCCAAATCCCCACCTGACCCCATACCTCTCCCCCACAGCAGTCGGGCTCGTCGGTGCCGTGCCAGCGCTCGTCCTCCTCCGCCATCTACATGAACCTCCCATCCCAAATTTGCGCCCTGACCCCGAATCCCTCCATGATCCCAAATCCCCCACTGTGACCCCAAATCCCCACCTGACCCCAAACCCCCCTGTGACCCCAAATCCCCACCTGACCCCATACCTCTCCCCCGCAGCAATCGGGCTCGTCGGTGCCGTGCCAGCGCTCGTCCTCCTCCGCCATCTACATGAACCTCCCATCCCAAATTTGCGCCCTGATCCCGAATCCCTCCATGATCCTGCATCCCCACCTGATCCTGAATTCTCGCCCTGATCCCCGGTTCACACCCTGACCCCAAATCCCCCCCGTGATCCCAAATCTCCACCTGACCCTATACCTCTCCCCCACAGCAGTCGGGCTCGTCGGTGCCGTGCCAGCGCTCGTCCTCCTCCGCCATCTACATGAACCTCGCGTCGCACATGCAGCCGGGCTCGGTGGCCCGCGTGTCGTCCCCGCTCCCCAGCCCCAGCGCGCTCTCGGACGCCGCCAACTCGCAGGCCGCGGCCAAGCTGGCGCTGCGCAAGCAGCTGGAGAAGACGCTGCTGGAGATCCCTCCCCCGAAGCCGCCGGCGCCGCTGCTGCACTTCCTGCCCAGCGCCGCCAACAGCGAGTTCATCTACATGGTGGGGCTGGAGGAGGTGGTGCAGAGCGTCATCGACAGCCAAGGTGACGCCCAGGGTCACCCCGAAGGGGATCTGGGGGGTTTGACGCATAATTTGGGGCGTTTCGGGGTGGAATTGTGGGGTTTAGGGCTTTGGGTGTGGTTGGAAGGGTTGGAGAAGGAGGTGGTGAAATTGAAAGTTTGGGGTTGGTTTTTGCAGGTTTTTAAGGGGTTTGCAGACTAAATTTGTGGGATTTTAAATGAAATTTTTCAGGATTTTGGATGATTCGCGGGATTTTGGGTGATTTGTGGGATTTCCGCCAAAATGTCAGTATTTCGGGCAAAAATTTCAGTATATCCGTCCAGTTTTTGGTGATTTCAGTCAGGATTTTCAGGCTTTCAGCCCAAAATGTTGGGTTCAGACTGGGTGCAGGATTTTTGGCTGGTTCTGGCTGGGTGGAGGATTTTTGGCTGATCTGCAGGATTTCAGCCAAAAATTTCAATATTCCCCCTCAGTTTTTTGGTGATTTCAGTCAGGATTTTCAGTCTTTCACCCTGAAATATTGGGTTCTCTCTGGATGCGGGATTTTTGGCTGATTCGCCGGATTTCATCCAATTCCCATTATTTCAGCCAAAACTTTCACTATTCCCACCCAGTTTTTTGGCGGTTTCAGTCAGGATTTTCAATCTTTCACCCCAAAACATTGTGTTCTGTCTGGGTGCAGGATTTTTGACCATTTCTGTCAGGGTGTGGTATTTCAGCCAATTCACAGGATTTCATCCAACTTTGCATTATTTCAGCCAAAACTTTCACTATTCCCGCCCAGTCTTTTGGTGATTTCAGTTGAGATTTTCAGGATTTTAGCCCGAAACCCTGCATCCCGCGTGGGTGCTGAGCCGGGGTGTGTTGCAGGGAAGAGCGCCCCGGCGGTGCCGCGCGTGGAGCCGTTCGTGTGCGCGCAGTGCCGCACGGACTTCACGCCGCACTGGAAGCAGGAGAAGGGCGGGCGCATCCTGTGCGAGCAGTGCCAGACCTCCAACCAGAAGAAGGCGCTCAAGGCCGAGCACACGAATCGCCTCAAGAACGCCTTCGTCAAGGCCCTGCAGCAGGAGCAGGTGGGGATTGCTGGGAATGCCCCTTTCCCATGGCTCATCCCATCCCAAAGCATCCCAAACCACTCTGTCCCATCCCATTCCATTCTCCCCATCCCATTGTTCCCATTGGTCCCATCCCATTGATTCCATCCCATTGATCCCATCCCATTGTTCCCATCCCATCTATTCCATCCCATTGTTCTCATTGATCCCACCCCATTGTTCCTATTGATCCTATTGATTTCATCCCATCGATTCCATCCCATTGGATGTGGGATATGTGGGATCATTGTTCCCACTGATCCCATCCCATTGTTCCCATTGATCCCATCCCATCGATTCCATCCCATTGTTCCCATTGACCCCACCCCATTGATCCTGTCCCACTCATCCCATCCCAGCCAGGTTGGCATTCCTGAGGAACTGAGCAGGGTGGCATTCCCAGGGGTGTCATTCCCATGGCTGTCTGTCCCATGTCTGTCTGTCTGTCCCACAGGAGATCGAGCAGCGGCTGCAGCAGCAGGCTGCCCTGTCCCATGGCTGTGTGTCATTGCCCTGTCTGTCTGTCTGTCTGTCCCACAGGAGATCGAGCAGCGGCTGCAGCAGCAGGCTGCCCTGTCCCATGGCTGTGTGTCATTGCCCTGTCTGTCTGTCTGTCTGTCCCACAGGAGATCGAGCAGCGGCTGCAGCAGCAGGCTGCCCTGTCCCATGGCTGTGAGTCATTGCCCTGTCTGTCTGTCTGTCTGTCTGTCCCACAGGAGATCGAGCAGCGGCTGCAGCAGCAGGCTGCCCTGTCCCCCACGGCCGCGCCCGCCGTGCCCAGCGTGGGCAAACAGGACGGGATCCTGCGGCACCACACGCTCCGGCAGGTGGGACGTGGGGTGTGGGATCAGGGGGTGGGATTGTGGGATCATGGGGTAACGGGAGGGATTAATGGGGTGGGATCATGCGATCGCGGGATGGGATGATGAGATGGGATCATGGGATCATGGGGTGGGATTGTCGGATGGGATCGTGGGATAGTGGGATGGGATCATGGGATAATGGGGTAATGGGATCAGGGGATCATGGGGTGGGATCATGGGGATGGGACTATGACATAATGGGATGGGATCGTGGGATGGGACCATGGGATTGTGGGATGGGATAATGGGATGAAATCATAGGATAATGGGATGGGACCATGGGACGGGACCGTAGGATAATGGGATGGGGAGGGACAGGATGGCACTTGATGGGAATGGGACCATGGGAATGGGATGGGATCATGGAGATGGGGCCATGTGATAATAGGATGGGATCGTGGGGATGGGACAGGATGTGTGCATTGGGATGAGATTATGGGGATGGGATGTGTACATGGGGATGGCACGGGACAGGATGTGGTCATGGGGAGGTGCCCATCAGGATGGGTGCAATGTCCGCCCGTTCTCCCCATGCCCACACTCCCAACCCCGTGTCCGTGTGTCCGTGTGTCCGTGTGTTCAGGCCCCGCAGCCCCAGAGCAGCCTCCAGCGCGGCATCCCCACCTCCGCCCGCTCCATGCTCTCCAACTTCGCCCAGGCCCCGCAGCTCTCCGTGGCCGGGGGGCTCCTGGGAATGCCAGGTACGGCAGGAACGGGGCTGGGAGTGGCATGGGAACGATGGGATGGGATGGGATGAGTGGAGTGGGGTGGGATGGGATGAGTGGGATGGGATGGGATGGGATGAGTAGGATGGGATCAGATCAGATCAGCAGTGTGGGACATGCCCACTGGGTTTTGGGGCAAACTTTGGGAAATCCCTGTGCCAGCCCCGTCCTGGCCCTTCCTGCCTCATGGGGGTTTCGGGGTGGCTGTGGGGCTGTGGGATCTTTGGGGTCTCTGGGATCCATGGGGTCCCTGGTGTCAGTGCGGTGCTGGAGTCCTGTGCTGTCTCTGGGATCCGTGGGCTCTGTGGGATCCATGGGTTCTGTGGGATCCATGAGCTCTGTGAGATCTGTGGGATCCTTGGGATCTGTGGGATCCATAGGGTTTGTGGGCTCTGTGGGGTTCGTGGGCTCTGTGGGATCTGTAGAGGATCCATGCAATCTGTGGGATCTATGGGCTCTGTGGTCTCAGTGGGATCTGTAGGATTTCCATGGGATCTATAGGATTTCCATGGGATCTGTGGGCTCTGTGGGATCCATGGGCTCTGTAGGATCTGTGGGATCAGTGGGATCTTTGGGATCTCTGGGGTGCCCAGGCTCTGTAGGATCAGTGGGATCCATGGGCTCAGTGTGATTTCCGTGGGCTCTGTAGGATCCCTGTGCTCAGTGTGATTTCTGTAGGATCAGTGGGCTCTGTGTGCTCAGTGTGATTTCCATGGGCTCAGTGGGATCTGTAGGATTTCTGTGGGCTCTGTAGGATCTGTAGGATCCCTGTGCTCAGTGTGGTTTCCGTGGGATCCCTGTGCTCTGTAGGATCCCTGTGCTCAGTGTGGTTTCTGTGGTTTCCGTGGGATCCCTGTGCTCAGTGTGGTTTCTGTGGGATCTGTGGGATCCCTGGGCTCTGTGGGATCCCTGTGCTCAGTGTGGTTTCCGTGGGATCTGTAGGATCCCTGTGCTCAGTGTGGTTTCTGTGGGATCCCTGGGATCTGTGGGATCCCTGTGCTCAGTGTGGGATCTGTGGGATCCCTGTGCTCAGTGTGGTTTCTGTGGGATCCCTGTGCTCAGTGTGGTTTCTGTGGTTTCTGTGGGATCCCTGTGCTCAGTGTGGTTTCCGTGGGATCTATGGGATCCCTGTGCTCAGTGTGGTTTCTGTGGGATCCCTGTGCTCAGTGTGGTTTCTGTGGTTTCTGTGGGATCCCTGTGCTCAGTGTGGTTTCTGTGGGATCCCTGTGCTCAGTGTGGTTTCTGTGGTTTCTGTGGGATCCCTGTGCTCAGTGTGGTTTCTGTGGTTTCTGTGGGATCCCTGTGCTCAGTGTGGTTTCTGTGGTTTCTGTGGGATCCCTGTGCTCAGTGTGGTTTCCGTGGGATCTATGGGATCCCCGTGCTCAGTGTGGTTTCTGTGGTTTCCGTGGGATCCCTGCGCTCAGCGTGGTTTCCGTGCCGTCCCCAGGGGTGAACATCGCGTACCTGAACGCCGGCATCGGGGGCCACAAAGCGTCGAGCCTGGCGGACCGGCAGCGGGAGTACCTGCTGGATATGATCCCGCCGCGCTCCATATCGCAGTCCATCAGCGGGCAGAAATAGCCCCGGATCCCCACAGCCCCAACCGGGCCGGGCTGAGCCGGGCTGGGCTGAACCAGGCTGACCTGAACCAGGCCGGGCGCCGCCGCTGCCTCCCGGGGACGACACAACACATCAGACCGAGAACCCCCGAGAAACA